>NW_007248560.1:361858-362135 GCF_000164805.1 Carlito syrichta | reverse complement strand
GGACATCTTCACAATGTTGATTCTTCCAATCCATGAGCATGGGCTATTTTTCCACTTGTTTGTGTCATCTTTGATTTCTTTGAGCTATGTTTTGTAATTTTCATTGTAAAGTTCTTTCACATCTCTGGTTAGGAAGATGCCAAGGTATTTCATTTTTTTGCTTGTGACTGTTGTGAATGGAATTGTGTTATTTGGGTTTCTGTTTGTTTATTATTGATGTAGTGAAATGCGATTGTCTTTTGTACATTTATTTTGTATCCTGAGACTTTGCCAAAGG
>NW_007248560.1:340188-361407 GCF_000164805.1 Carlito syrichta | reverse complement strand
TCAGCCTTGTATCCCAGGAATGAAGCCTACTTGGTCATGATGGATGATTTTTGAGATGTATTGCTGAATTCGGTTTGCTAGGATCTCGTTGAGAATTTTAGCATCTATGTTCATTAAAGATATTGGCCTGTAGTTCTCTTTCTTGGTTGGATCTTTACTTGGCTTGGGTATCAATGTGATGTTGGCTTTGTAAAATGATTTGGGGAGAGTTACATCTTTCCCAATCATCTGGAATACCTTCAGTAGGATTGGTATCAGCTCCTGTTTAAATGTCCTGTAGAATTCTGCTAGAAAGCCATCTGGACCAGGCCTTTTTTTTGTAGGAAGTTTTCTTATTATGTAGTCAATTTCCTTGATTGTTATTGGTCTATTTAGGGTCTCAATTTCTTCTTCTTGCAATCTAGGTAGGTTGTGTGATGTGAGAAAGTCCTCCATTTCCTTAAGGTTTTCAAGTTTGTTTCCATACAAGTGTACATAGTAGTCTCTAATGATTTTTTGTATTTCTTCAGGGTCAGATGTGACTTCATCTTTTGTGTTTCTGATTGTGCTTATTTGATTTTTTTTCTCGTTTTTTCTTGGTCAGTCTAGCTAGAGGACCATCGATCTTGTTTATCATTTCAAAGAACCAACTTTTAGTTTCATTGATTTTTTTGTATTATATTTTTGTCTTCTATGTCCTGGATTTGGGCTTTTATTTTGGTGATCTGGATTCTTCTGCTGAAATTAGGGTTTTTGTGGTCCTGCTTTTCCAGCTTCTTTAGGTGGCTTGTTAGATTGTTAATTTGTGTTCCTTCCATTTTCTTCATGTGTGTTTGTAGGGATATAAATGCCCCTCTTACTACAGCTTTCAAGGTGTCCCAGAGATTTTGGTAAGATGTTTCTTCATTTTCATTTGTTTCCAGGTATCTTTTGATCTCTGTTTTGATTTCATCATTGACCCAGGAGTTGTTTAGCATCATGCTATTTAGTGTCCATGTCTTTGTGGGTTTTCGGGGGACCTTGTTGGTGTCAATGTTTGTTTTTATTCCACTGTGGTCCAAGAAGATATATGGTAGAATTTCGATTTTTAAAATTTGCTTATGCTTGATTTATGGTCAATTAAGTGGTTGATCTTAGAATACGTTCCATGTAGTGATGAGTAGAATGTATATTCTGTGGTCTTTGGATGGAGTGTTCTGTAGGTATCAATTAAGTCCATTTGGTCCAAAGTCACATTGAGGTTCCGGATCTCCTTGCTGATTTTTTGTCCTGATGATCTGTCTAAGATTGTGAGTGGGGTATTAAAGTCCCCAGTTATGATGGTGTTAGAGTCAATATCTTTCTCTAGTTTTCCTAAAATTTGCTTTATGAAAGTTAGTGCACCTATGTTGGGTGCATATATGTTTAAGATAGATATTTCTTGTTGATGGATTGAGCCTTTTTTCATTATGTAGTGGCCTTCTGTATCTTTTTTGATTTTTAGTAGCTTGAAGGGTATTTTGTCTGAAATTACAATCGCGATTCCTCCTTTCTTTTGTATTCTGTTCACCTGAAAGTTTGTTTCCCATCCTCCTACTTTGAGTCTGTGGATGTCCTTTCTAGTATGGTGAGTCTCTTGAAGGCAATAGATTGTTGCCTGATGATATTTTATCCATTTTGCCATTCTATGTCTTTTCAGTGGTGCATTTATTGTATTCACATTTAGGCTAATAATTGAAATGCAAGAGTTGATTCCTGTCATAAGGTTCTTACAGAGTTTCTCCTGTTTGTTTGTTGTCTTTCTTTGGGTTCTGGAGTTAGCTCATGTGTGTTTTTAATCTTTTGCCTGTAGTCTTGTGAAGAATGTTGTTGTTCTTTTTTCTTTTTGTTTTGTGTTCAGTACTTTCTTAAGTGTTTCTTTTAGAGTTTGTCTGGTGGCAGCGTAAGTTCTTAGGGATTGGATATCTGGAAAAGATTTCAATTCTCCCTCACTAATGAAGCTTAGTTTGGCTGGGTAGGTTATTCTTGGTTTAAATTGTTTATCTTTAGAACTTTGATGATAGGGCTCCAGGCTATCCTAGCCTGAAGGGTTTCTGTGGATAAATCTGCTGCTATTCTATTTGGTCTTCCCTGGTAGATATTCTGACCTTTTTCTCCTGCTGCCTTTAGGATTTTTTTTTTATAGCTAATTTGTTTAGGTGAATTATTATGTGTCTGGGAGTTGGTCTTCTCATTTGTTGTTTTGAAGTGGTTCTCTGAATCTCTTGTGTTTGAATTTTTTCATCCTTGATGAGATGAGGGAAATTTTCTTGAATGATTTCATGAAATGTTTGTTCCAGTTGGCTTCTGTTTTCTCTCTGCCTCAGGAAGCCAATTACTCTCAGGTTTGGTCTCTTGAAGTGATCATTCATCTCTTGCAGGTTTTATTCCGTGTTTTTGACTTTCTTTTCTATGCTTTTTACAGTTTGGGTTAGTTCTGTGTTTTGGTCTTCAAGCTCTGAGATTCTTTCTTCTGCTTGGCTAATTCTGCTTTCCATGCTTATTAGTCTGTTATTCATTTCCATCACAGTATTCTTTACTGCTGTCATTTCTGACATCAGCTCCTTCCTATTTTCCTCTTGTCTTTCAATTTTTTAAATTCTCTTAATTAATGTCTTGATGTCTGGGTTTGTTGCATGTGACCAGTCATTCTGGGGGCTCTTCATTGTTTGTGTTCCATAATGTGTTTTCTCAATGTCTGATCTCCCAGGGGTCTGTGTGAGACCTATATTCTTCTTTTGGTTTTTCTTCATTTGTGCAGTTTTTCCCTCTCCCTACTTTATCCTTCCCTCCACATCACCGTCTTCTTTAATTCTGTTATTCAGTGGTAAAGAGATTGGTTTTACTTCTGTTTGTTCAATCTCCTATTCTTTATGTATGCCCTCTTACTTTGTTCATTTCTGGAGTTGCACTGTAGGTTGGGGTGGTCCTTTTTGCAGTTTTGAGGTTTACTTAAGTGGGGAGCTGTGATTCAAAATCTATCTGCAGGTCCTGGTATTCGCTGACAGGTGTGTGGATAATCTGGAACCCACTTCCCACTGCCTTGGAATCTGTCCTTGCAGTGGAGCTGTAGGTTTACTCCCTGAAATACAATGTGGTTAGCAGAGGGAAGAGAATGAAGCAGACAGTGGGTTGAAGAGGTGGGTGGGGAGATAGAGGAGTAAGGGGGGAAACAAACGTGTGCCAACAAATGGAGAGAGAGATCTATTCTGAAACAGATAAAAACAATAGACCACAGGTAGTGACGAACCAACTCCCATACAAAAAAATAACATACAAGTTAACCAACCACCTTATTGGTGTGCTGTTCCTCTATGCAAAGATATGGTTTACAGAGAGAAGAAAAGAGAAGAAACGGAAGGGGGGGAAAGGAACAAACAGTAGGAATATAATTAAATCATTAAACTAACAGAATCAGTGAAGCACACTCTGAGACTTTTCATTTAAGTCCAATGTCCTTTCAGTTCTGATTTCTAGCTTTCTTTTCAAGCAGGTAAATTAGTTTGCAGTTAGGGTCAGTTGCCCCTGGTCTGCTGTGAAGGACAGTTCAGATCACCCTCTGTTCACCACTCTGGCCTATGTCCTTTTCAAGTTTGTTTCTCCCGTTTCAGTGTTGTTACCTTGAATCGCCAGCAGGTGGTGGTATCTCAGCTGCTCGCCCCAGAGGGTGTGGGGCTGGACAGGCACCGGCGAGACTGGAGATGAATGCCTGCCTCAAGGCACAGGCAGGAGACTCATGTCGGGCAGCACATCTTGGTCCCAGGAGAGGTGGCAGTGATCCCAGCAGATCTTTCCTAAAGGGGTTTCAAGGACTGAAGTCATGGATTGCCTCCGGCCCGGGTGGTGCGATGTGCTACCGGTGGCAGCTGTGGCAGCTGCAGCGGCTGTGGCAGTGGCATCTGTGCTGCAGTGGCTGTCCAGTCTGCTATGATGCCCCAGCGGTGGCAACGGCTGAGCTCTGTATGAAGAGCAGGCTGCGATTTTGGGGTCCGCAGCCCCCGGGCGAGAGCCAGAGACCCACTGCAGTTCTCCTCTGCAGAGGGTTTCACAGACCAGGTTGCCCCGTCACCATCTTGCTGGAAGTCCCAGTTCCAAGTTCTTGTTATCCTGTAACTATCTCTATCAATAGATTTTCAACTTCTTGACAATAGAGACTGAGTCCTGTTATCCTCGGTCTTATATAGTTTATTACACATAGTTGGGATCTCAAATATATTTGTTGGATAATAATAAGATAATTTTATCTAGAAAAACTCTTAGATGCACATCACCATGTGTACCTGTAGACAGTGCATCCATGTAATTTCGATTAGGTAAAAGATGTGAAATTTTCTAGAAAGTTATAATGAGCTATAAAAAGGTAAGCTATTCTAGAAGTCTTTAAAAAATTTATCCAAATGATTTTTTTCTTATTTTCAAAATGGAGTAGTTTAATTATAAGAAGCATTTACTACTCAACACATCACCTACAAGTTTCCATTTTCTTGGATGTCCTTAAATAATTCCTGTGAGGCATCCCAAATGCACATTATCATCACAGAAAAAGTTCTGATTGGAATAGTTGCTATTTCCACTTTCATGGACTCTCTTTAGCTAAGTGAACACCTATACACACACATGCGCACACACACAAATCCCACAAAAGAACACAATACAATTTTTAGAGGTATTGATTACGTTTACTACCTTTACAATTATGATGGCATCATGGGTGCATACATATATTCAAATTTATTAAAATATTAAATGTGTGCCATGTTTATATATCAATTATACCTCAATAAAGGTTAAAATAAAGTAAAAATACTTTTCAAAAATTGTTCTATTGAATTCTCATATAAAGCCTCCATCCTCCTCCAGCCAAACCCTCCAGGCCTGAGTTCTCCATCTCTTCCTCCCTCACATGGTGGTCACACCATATTGTGCTTCCTTCCTGAGGTCTATGATAGGGTGACATTGTCCTCTGATGTCCAATCTCATGCACAGAGCTAGAATTCCTCAAAAGTCATGATAGTAGTATTCTGGGTGTTTGAAAATTTAGGTGAGAGTAAAAATGTTTGGAGATTGATACTAAATTAACAAAAACAATGTATCTCAGATATCCTGAGGGTAGTCCAACTCAGAAATAACCCAATCTGCAGGAAATGTATATTTTTGTATGTTTCAAATTATTACCTTTGCTGACCTGCAGTTCCTTCCTGTCTTCAACATATCCTTGCCCCATACACCATTTAATAGATTAGGTGCATTGTCTCAAGAGTATCATTGTGATAGCATGAAATAATTCAAGAAGAGAAGAAGGAAATTAAGGGGGAAAGGACTCACCTATAGTCCTTTTGCATTTGCACATCATTAAAAACATATATGAGATTTATGGTATTTTATTATCTCTTAATGGGGACAAAATTTTAATCACTTATAGTTATTGCCATAATTGATATCCTTAGACTTTAGCACTTTATTTTATAAGCTTCTTTGGCATTCCATTAATTTTCTGTTTTTTGCTGAATTATGTTTTAGCTGTTTTCAGTTAGATATTCAGAAAGTTATATATTCATGTTTTTAATTATATTAATGGATAATTTAAAAAATATTTCTGATAGCATACATACAGAAAAGTGATATTATACATGTATATCTCTATTTTTAGAAATATAAGGCTATGAAAACAATAATTTAAAAAAAAAAAACAGAACATTGCCAGTGTCTCAGAAGTCCCTTGGCCAAGCACAGTGACTCATACCTGTAATACCAGAACTTTGGGAGACTGAGACAGAAGGACTGCTTAACGCCAGGTTTGAGACCTGCTTTGGCCACATAGTGAGTGACCTCATCTCTATAAAAAAATCAAAATAATTAGTCAAGCGTGATGGTGAGCACCTGTAATCCCATGTACTAAGGAGACTGAGGCAGAAGGACCATCTGAGCTCAGAAGTTCAAGGTTGTAGTGAGGTATGATCATGCCACTCCACTCCAGCTAGGGCAACAGAGTGAAATCCTGACTCAAATGAGGAAGAAGAGGAGAAAGCCCTTCATGTTCTCTATTTAGTCTCTGGCCTTCCAAGGGTAATTGATCCCTGAGTTTCTAGACCATTGATAACTCTTCTACTTTATATAAATGGAATTATCCAGCATGTCCTCATTCGCAACTGTCTTCCTTAGCTCAACATTCCATTTATGAGTCATACCCATACTGTTTCATGTAGTTATTGTGCCATCATTCTCATTGCTATATAGTAATCCTTAGGGTGAATAGACTACAATATATCTAACCTTTATCTGTCAATGGACTTTTTGGTAGTTTCCAGTCTGGGAATATTAAGAATAGTGTTACTTCTGGCTATTGTTTGAGATGCAGAAACTAGAAAAGGCATCACTGCAACCCTTGCAACAAAATGATGAACAATCCACATATTCATAGCTTTGCTTAAACCCATCAGAGATCTGAGTTGTTAGTTGCAGAACTAAAGACTAATCTGAAATATAATTATATGCCAGTGTCTGCAAGGAGAGAGCGAGCATAAGCATTTGCTTACTTGGGATGAACACTACCAGACACTGGAAAGAATTCAGTTAAAGTTGTTACTGAACCATTAACGTTAAGGCTAAGTGATGGATCTTGGGAGAACATAGAGCTCCTCAGGGTGCAGATTTAGCAGGAACTTGTACCCACGTGCCAGTTTTTGTTTTTTGTTTTTGTTTGAGTCAGAGTCTCATTCTGTTGCCCAGGCTGGAGTGCAGTGGCAAGATGATGATAATCATGGCTCACAACTACCTCGGCCTTTTGGGCTCAGGTGATTCTTTTACCTCAATCCCCCAAGTAGCTGGGACTACAAGTGCATGCCACCATGCCCAACAAATTTATTTATTTATTTATTTATTTTGCAGATGAGGTTTCACTATATTGCCCAGGCTGGTCTCAAACTCCTGGGTTCAAGCAATCCTCCTGCCTCAGCCTCCCAAAGTACTGAGATTGTAGTCTTGAGCCACTTCACCCAGCCTCACTGGCTTTTCTACATGCACTTCATCAGTGATCACAAAACAACTGATGAGAGCCCTGAAGAAGCAGCCCCTTGTAGTGCAAGCCTGAAAAAAGTGAACAGCAGCTGTGGCAGGAAAGACATAAATCCTCACTCAGATTCTCAGATTCTTTTAGCCCATTTCTCTTCATAAGAAAGGTCTTAACCTGCTGGAGAAAGGCCAGCAAGCACTGTCACCCTTAGGGGAGCCGGCAAAAACCTGTACTCATCTAAGGTGAGAGAATTTAAAAACAAATAAAAATCCTACTCCAGGAAAGGGACAGAAATGTGAATTGGGCCTAGAATTACTTCCAAGAGAAGTGCAGGAACACTGAGGAGACCACAGCCCTGAGCCCAGATATAGCACCTAGATGAGCCTGAAGCTTATTTGGAAAAATAGAGAACACACCTGCTCGCCACAGCAAGGCTAAGAAGCATCGAATACCAAGTATTGTGGAATACTGCAGGTAGAAGGACAGGAACACCAAAAAAGACTGTCTCTAAATCATAGCATAAAGGGAAGTCCTAAAGCCAAGAGAGGATTAGACATTGAGAAAAACTTTTTGGCAAACCAAACCCCACCTACAGATGAGGTATTGCCTGAGCAAATTGAAGCATATGATGCATCATTGGTAACCATAGCAACAGTGAATCTTCAAAAAAATATTAGACATGGGGGGTCTCACTCTGTCAACCAGACTACAGTCCAGTGATACAATCATGGCTTATTACAGCTTTGTACTTTTAGGCTCAAGCAATCCTCATGCCTCTGCCCCTCAAGTATCTGGGACTACAGGCACATGCCATTATTCCCAGATAGTTTTTAAAATTTTTTGTAGAGACAGGATCTCTCTGTGTTTCCTAGGCTGATCTTACACTCAAGCAATCAGCCTACCTCAGTTTCCCAATGCACAAAGATTACAGGTGTGAACTGCCACACCTGGATGCAACAATAAATCTTAAACTCAGATTAATTCCTAGGCAGATTTATGCAAATCCTTAAACCAAAGTTTTAACAGAAGAAAAGGCATGCCCATCTTCAAGCATATAAACTATTTACATCAGCATCAATGGTCCTATTCAAGATATGTGTTTCTCAACAAATCCTACAAGACATACTGAAAAAAAGCAAGGAAAAAAAAACACCGTCAAGAGACAATGGCATCAACAGAACCAGATTCATATAGGATACAGATGTCAGAACTATCAGACGAACAGGAAATGTAAAATAACTATAATTAACACACTAAAGATTCTAATGGAAAGAAAGACACCATGCAATATCAGATGGGTAATTTTAGCAGAAAAATAGAACTTTTGGGGAAAAAAAGAAGCACATGGAAATACTAGAAATAAAAACAGTAACGGATATGGAGAAAGCCTTTTATAGGCTTAAGAGTAGACTCACAGATGAAGAAAGAAGCAATGAACTTGAAAATAGGGTAATATATATGATCCAAACTGAAATAGAAAAGAATACAGTAGTAGTATCAATATAAATAGCAATAATAAAATAACAGAGCAGGCAAGAGCCATGGGACACTATACATATAGCATAAATATAATAGGACTCTCCAGGTGAAAAGAGAGACTGGGGCAGAAGAAATATATGGAAAACTAAGGGCAGAGGATTTTTCAAGCAGGAGGAAAAAAGTGAAATAAAATAAAACTAGACATGTCGCATTCAAACAACTTGAAACCAAAGACAAACAAAAAATCTGAGGCAGTCAGAGAAAAATGATACCTTATTTATAAAGCAATAAAGGTAAAAATTATCCAGGTGTGGTACCATATACCTGTAGTCCCAGCTACTCAGGTGGCTGAAATGGAGGGATTGCCTGAGGCCAAGAGTTGTGGAGGCTGTGGTGAGCCACGATCTTGCCTCTGCACTCCAGTCTGGGCAACAGAATGAGACCCTGAATCAAAAAAACAAAAGAGAGAAAGATAAATAAAGGAAAGAATTATGGTAAACTTCTCATCAGAAATCTTGCACACCAAAGAGAGAGAGAGAGAGAGAGAGAGAGAAATAGCATTTTAAAGTATTTTTTAAAATCCTGTCAATTCAGAATTCTATATACAGCAAAAAAAAGCAAGCTTTTAAATAAGAAAGTAGAAATAAATACTTCCTCTAACAAAAGATGAGAAAAACCATTGTCAGAAGACCTATATTACAAGAAATATTAAAGTTTTAAAGGCAGAAAGAATAAGATAACCAGACAGACCAGACAGAAACTATGATCTGCAAAAAACAAAATGAAGAGGGATGAAAATGAAATTAATGAAGCAAAATAAAATGTCCTTTATTCTTATTTTTAATAGCACTAAAAGATAACTGTCTAAAGCAAAAATAGTAGCAATGTATTGTGTTTACAACACATGTAAAAGTAAAATGCATGATAAAAATAATACAGAAGATATAAAAGAGAAATTGGGAACAATATTCATGTGAATAAGCAGTGTCTGCTGTATTTAGCAAAAACATTTAACTCCATCCTTTCTGGTCCCCATGATCTGTGTGAAACTACTAGGGGGCCAGACATGCACTGGCACTAGTGAGACAGCAGGCAGGCTCCCTACCCACAGGTTGGTCTCAGAGCTCAGACTGGGCAAGGGGAAGACCTGATCAGATTCCAAGAGTCAACAGCCACAGAGCTGCCCACAAAACAATTCCAAAGAGAAAGAAAAGTCAACCATGTTTATGTCCTCCTGCTATCTTCTTTTGTTGAGAACTGATAGATTTTTCATACACTTGGAGAAAGAGCCCATTCATGATTTCTCTCCTGGTTTTAATTCAACTTTGAGCCTCTCCTCTCCTCCTCTCCTCTCCCAGCCTATCCTATCTGATCTGATCCTATCTGATTCTACTGGATCCTACCCAGTCATGTAAGATCCAATTTGATCCTATACAATCTGATCCTATCCTATCCTACCCTTTGCTATCCAATCTGATCTGATCAATCCAATCCTATTCTATCCTATCTGATCTGATCCTATCCAAGCCTATCCAGTCCTATATGATCTGATTCAATACTATATGATCCAATTCAATACTATACAATTCAATTCTATCCTATCTATCCTATTCATTTGGATCCTATCAGACCCTATCCAATCCTATCTGATCCAGTCTGATCTGATTTATCTTACTCTAGTCTATCCTATCTAATTCTATCCACTACTCTCCTCTCCTCTGCTCTTGTATATCCTATCTGATCCTATCCTATCTGATCTGGTTCTATCCTCTCCTCTCCTCTCTTATTCAATCCCATCCCATCCCACTCCATCCCAATCCATCCCATCCCATCCCATCCCATCCCATCCCATCCCATCCCAACCCATCCCATTCCATTCTTTTACTCAGCTCTGGTTCTTGGAACAAAAAGCCTCTCTGTAGAAAGGAAAGTCTGCAGATCAAAAGGACTCTAAAAGGAGCAGCACCCTATAGTGTTGTTGTTGTTTTCCATTCTTGCTCTCTTCCACCATACCAAAGGAGCCCACTTAGAAGCAAATTTACAACAGAAGATGGAAATCCAATCTCTCAGGCAAGAAAATGTTGAATTTTATAAGAGCTCAGGAAGGTAGAAAGGAACAGCGGCTGTTTTGACTGTGCCAAATCCACAACAGCTGAGTGAGCTCTGGGAGTGGCCTGGTGCTGCCCAGCTCTAGGGGATCTGAGCTGAAGAGGTTGGTAGGTGGTGTTGAAGCCAGGGCAGCACTGGGGTAGGCTGCTCTGATGAGGTGGCAAGGGGCAGGTGGGGGTATGACATGGACCTGACTTTACCTCCAGAGCTGCCCGTGCCATTCTATCATGATTCAATAAAACATGAACCCAGAGGAGCCACCATTTGTAAGGCCACAGGCAACTACCTGCATAAGATCCAGGCCCTAAGACATAGCAAGACCGAATCCTCTATCAGTGACCAGCTCAGGTTGGTGGACAAAAGCAGCTGGCACTATGGAGCTGCTCTGCATGGGAGACCTGGAAAGCGACCAAGGACAAATAGCCCACATAGAGCATCCCAAATCTGCTGCCAATGTGTTTCTAGGTGGTCCCTCAAGCCACCTTTTGTGTTTCCAAAAGATGGTCCTATTGCAGTATCACAGGTGAAAGTGAGCTCCACAGTGTCAGTCACAGTCTCTTCCACCTCTAAATCTAAGCTGTATCCATGTCTACAGGGGCAGAACTTTCACATGCTGAGTGTCGTTGTGACAAGCAAGATTTGAGAGGCTTCCACATGCAACACAATAGGTTGGAAGCTCCAAGACCATCGAAAACCAGTACATTGGCTAATGATGCTGGTCCTGTCTTAAAGAAAGACATCTTCACCCTCTGTTAATGAGAACCTAATCAACTTTTAAAGTTGATGTTTTCCTCTGCCACAAAGCCTTCTCTGACCACATCAGTCAAAACTTGGTTCTCTAAAAGGCCTTATCTGATACTTAGACAAAGCTTTTTAATCTAACAAATAGCAAAGATGAAAATATCCAATCCTGGCAAAATTGAAGGGAAAGAAGGAATCCGTACCTGGGATAGTGGTGTATTTACTGGTACATTTCTCTGAAGGCCAGGTCAGCAGTATGTATCAAATGAAGAATGAAGGTTGGATGTGGTGTTTCACACCTATGATTCCAGCACTTTGGGAGACTCTTGGACTTCCATCCTCCAGAACCATGAGCTAAATGAACTTCTCTTATAAATTATCCAGTCTGTAGTTTTTGATTATAGTAGCAGCAAACAGATTAAAACAGTCTCTATGTGTGTACATGTCTGTGCGAGTGTGGGCTTGTGCTGTGAGCCGTCAGCATATTACACTTGATGTCCTGAGTGTCATCAAAATTTCCTTTCAATATCTCCTTTATCTTTTGCGTAAAGAAAAAAGTCTTTGGGGGCCAGATCAGATGAGTAGGGAGGGTGTTCTAATATAGTTATTTGTACAGTGCTACCAATGTAAGCTCATGGTGGCAAGTTTGCAAACTTGTCAGACCTTACCAAATAACAACAGCTCTTTTTCCAGAAAAAAGAGTTCCAGAATTGCCTTGTCAGGTGGACTACATGCTGGCATTGGTGCATAGCTGCCCAGGGGGAATACTTCGAAGGTGACTAGTGATATTCAGCAAAAAGGTATGTAACACTTTTTTTAGGATGAGTTCATGAACATAATTGTCGAACCTCATATGTGCATATATGTATATAATGTGTGTGAGTCTTATGTGTAAATCTATGATATTTGTGCATGTGTGTTTTCCATGTTTATCTGCTCTGTGTGCCTATGTGAGAGCTTCATGCGTATATCTTCAGTATATGTGTGAGAGACTGCGTGTGTAAGGATGGTGTTTATGTGTGAGCTATCTCTTGGCAAGAAATCTACATGCTTTATGCGTATTTGTGAGGTATGTGTGTGTGTGTGAGTTCTGTGGGATGTTTTTCCTCAGTATATGCATGTAATTTCTGTGTATGTGGTATATTTCAGTGTGAGTTCTGTGTGGGGTATGTAAGTTCTGTGGAGTAAGGGTGTATTTGCATGTGAGTTCTGTGTGTGTGAGGTGCATGTGTGAATTATGTGGAGAGGGTGAGTTCTGTGTGGGAGGTGTGAGTTCTGTGTGTGTCTTTGAGGTGTGTGTCTGCCTACATACATAGCCAGTATCAAACAGTGAATCCTGCTCTGTCACATAGTATTTCACCCTGGACAAGTCACTCAACTTTTCTAGTTCTAGTTTTCTCATCCAAAACCAAACCAAACAAACAAAAACATACATCGTCTCCTCTTTCTTATGGGATATGTGAGAATTGGATGGCAGGATGTATAAAGCACTCAGCACTGTGCCTGGCACACAGTTGGTGCTCAGTTAAGTCTAGCAATTGTTCATCATTGTCCCACTTATAGAGAGATGTCAGGACAGGTGTTATCTGGCATCTTTACTCAGCTTAGTGGTAGTTGTCACTGCCTTTAATTTCCCTTCACAATATCTTATATTGCTTGGATATTTTGCATGCCTATGTTTTATCTCTGTAATGTAAAAATTGAGGCAAGTTTTTCAATAAAACAAAAGCCTGATACTGGCATCCACCACCTCCATGGTACATATAAACCACCCCTCAAACCCAGAGTCCAGCATCAAGTATCTCTGTCTTCCTGAATGCCTCTCTTTCTTCTTCCCTGAAATTGCCATACTCATTGTAGTGCTTCTGGCTTAAAAGCTGAGACTATGATGTCAGAAAGTCCAGAAATCTCCACTTTCAATCCCCATAATACCTGGGATTGGCCAGCTGTTGGGGCACCTTTCTATCTTACTTCTGCTAGAATTGAATTTTTAAATGTGATTAACTTGGTGTCACTTTGGAAGGCAGGGTGGCGAAGGGCATCTCAGTATCAGTCTACATTAGAAGGTGAAAAGGGGAAGCAGGAGTGACACTGAGGGTGGGGGCAGGGGCTGGGGACCAGCATGTGTGGGGAGGAGGTGGTGAAAGGACACTAAGGGGAAAACACATTTCCTTTAGGTCAGGTCAGGTTTTCCCACAAGTCAAGGTTCCTGCCCAGCACGTTTGCCAGAATCACCTGTAGAGCTTGCTAAAAATAAGATTCCAGCAAGATCCTTCCCTCTCTCAAGAGAGTCTGATAAAAGTAGAAAGGAGAGCCTGGGTGTCTGCTTCCCAGGTGAGAACTGGATTAACCATTGCAAAACAATGAGGAAGATGCTTGGGGTCAAAGCCTCACCATAAGTCCATTGCTCTACCACTTTCAATGGCTGTGTGGCTTCGTTCAGCAACAACACCTCTTTGGGTTCTTCATGCCAGTGAAATAAATATGATGGTCCAGAACAAAATGGTAATGAGGCTACTAGGGGTGGGTGGCTTCTGTGTGAAGGTGGAAGCTGGTTGTGTTGAAACCTATGCGCAGTTCTGCCCATCTCCAAGATGAGACCGGTGCCCTGAGGACTCTTGACCCCAGGGTCACCTGGCCTGTTTCCTGGGCCTCGGAAGTTCGACCGACATTCCCTGGTCCAGAGGCGGCAGGCAGCCTGCGAGTGTGCTCCACTGCCCACTGGTGGTCCCATCTGGGAAGGTGAACAGGGTCGCCTTCCCTATTCGGCTTTATTCAGGCCCTGAGCGAAGACAGAGTCAGCTCAAGGCCAAGGGTGGAGAAGGGAGGTGGCCCTGTTAGACAGTTTCTCAGGCTGCAAGGCCTGAAATGCCACCTCCCCACCACCGCCACCTGATTGCCAACTGTCACTGTCACCGCGGAGCATCATCATTGCAGCTTGGGTTTCATCAGCCTGCAGGCAGGAGCAGCGAGGAGGCGAGAGGGTTAAGGGGAGGGAACAGGACTAGAGAGGGGGTGGGAGCTGCACGTGTTGCTTCTGGGGCTTGAGAGATGAGTTTGACCCATGAGATAATGGATGAGACCATGCAGAATTAAGCACTAAAAGGGGTTAAAAGGCCAGTCCCCACGGTCACACTGCAGACGGCAGATCCTGCTCAGCTGAAAGAGCACCCGGCACTCCGGGGAACCCCTGACCTGAGGGTAACTCCGGCAAACGTCTAAACCTCAGGGCCAGGACAGAGGCTCTGCCATCAGTAAGGCTCGCCAAAGATGGATGCATCAAAAACCAAATTCAGGCCCCACTCTCCCCCAGAGCCCCATCGCCAAAGCCTGACCTTTTTGACCTTCCGTTTCAGGCCTTCACTGCCGCATTCCAGAGGCCACGCCCACTGCCACGCCCTCTTGCCTTCCCCCTACAGTGAAACTCCCCCGTCATGCTTCCTGTCGCACCCAAGCACATATCCCTGGGCAGGGCCATTGGGCAGGCGACACCCCTCCTTGTGCCTTCTCAAGGCAGAGTCTTTCCCTTGATGATCTGATTCCTGAGTGACACTACTAATGTCAAGTTCAGGCCCTGAGGAATTGAAGGTGGGTTAGTGGCAGAGGCCATAGAGGTGGGTACCATCCTCTTCAAAAACTCATTATGTGGACATGATCCAACCACAGACGTTTGGGGGTGTCTTGTCACTGTCACATGTTTCATGGGTAGAGGACTGGCTGACTTCACAGGCTGTGGTCACCCACCTGGGTGTCTGCATGGAGGGAGGACAGGCCTGGGGCTCCCAGAGCTTCTTACCCAGCACAGATGGTGCCACCAGGACAGTGACTTAGAGCAGGGTTTGGAGGGAGAGGAGGCAAGTCTTGTGATGGCAGCTCTGAGCCCTGAGACTGGTGTCAGGCAGGAAAGAGGGAGAAGTAGCTTCTAAGCTACTCCTCTGAGCATGGGGGAATGACCCAGACGTCTGCTCACAAAGCTGTTCCAACTCCAGTCCCCACAGTTTCTCCCATCAGCAGGATTTCTGGAAGGGCAGACCACATGCTGGTCTTCTCTGGGACTGCACTGACAGTTGTAAGGCTCTGTCCAAATATCTAAGGCAAAACCTTGTTTTTACCACCTTTGTCATTCTTGGACTGGAAACGATCTTATAGAGTTGCAGTCACCTTCCTTGTTTTGTCCTGAAGTTTTCTAAACACTCATTGACTAAAGACTACTTTCCCTGCTTTTTGTTCTTTTTTTTTTTTTTTTTGAGTCAGAGTCTCACTCTGTCCCCCAGGCTGGAGTGCAGTGGTTCGTTGTTCACAGCCACCACATCCTTGTCCTGCTGTACTCAGGCCATCCTTCCACCTCAGCCTTCCAAGTAGCTGGAACTACAGACACGTGCCACCACACCCAGCTAATTTTTCTTGATATATTTTAGAGATGAGGTCTCACCAAGTTGCCCAGGCTGGTCTTGAGCCCCCGGGCTCAGATAATCCTCTCACCTCAGCCTCCCAAAGTGCTGGGATTATTGGTATAAGCCACCATGCCCAGCCTGTTATTCCCCCACCCCAGAAAGAAACCCTCCCATGTTTTTCAATTTAAACAGAAAAGAGTAGCAAAAATTACAAAGATGAAGAAGATGAATGCATTGCATTTTTATAATGAACTGGGTCTCCATAAGATGTTTTTAGCATAACTTACTCACTTAATGCTTACAGGAGCCCAGATGAGGCAGAGATATACTCAATTCTAGAAACAAGGGACAAAGACTAAGAAAGGCCAAACTAAGAAGCTAGGTCTCATCCCCAAATAAAGACAACAAGTTCTCCTGACGACTGGTTACTGGACATCATCTGTCAATCTCAGTGATGTTCCTTTGCCTTTCCAGAGGCTCCAACACAATTTCCTCTCTGCTCTTTCACTCTGGAGGATGAGAGTATGTCAACAGGTATAGTTGGGCTCTTATCACCAGATGCTAGTAACTCACAGAGTAAGAAGTGGTCACCTTGGGTCACCCATGTGATATACAAATGGATGTTCTGTATCCACTCTTCAACTCCCCGAGGAGAGGTTGGCTCAGGATAATTTCTCAGATCCCAGTCTCCCTTCTCCTCATACCCCATACCCCTCCACACACACAGCCCATGTCATAGCAGTCCCTGTCCTCACAGGATCTATCCTGGGCTCACTGCTTCTCTCCTCTCCTGCTAAATCCAGCTCAGAGTCACATTCCTGGTGGAAACATCCTGAACAGGTATGGCAGACTCTGGAATAGTTTCCTCACATGGTTCTTGGGACAACACCCCCTTTGCCTCCCTCTTTCTTCTCTGTTTTCTCTCAGTCTTATTTTCCCATGCTGGTCATTCTAACCTGTAAACTTGGTGGGGCCCACAGCTCAGTCTTCGCTCTCATCTCTACTCCATCTATACTCACTCAGGGATCTCATTGGGTCCTGAGGACTTCCAACACAGATAGATAGATATAGATAGATAGATAGTTAGATAGATAGATAGATATTATCAATACGTGGGTAGAAAATTAAGAGGGATAGATAATTGACAGATAATCGATAGGTAGATAGATGATTAATAGAGAGATAGATGATAGATGGCAGATAGATGATAGATAAGTAGAAAGATAGATAATTGATAGATTAGTAGATAGAAGATTAATAGAGAGATGACAGATAGATGGCAGATGAAAGATAGATGATAAGATGATATGATAAATGTTAGATATATGCTAGATAGTAAATAGATAGGCAGATAGATAGATAATAGAATGAATGTAATAGATAAATGATAGATCATAGGTGGATGATAGATAGGTAGATAGATGACAGATAGGCAAATACATACATGCACCCTCTCTTAAGACCTCCACCAGGTCATTGTCTACTCCCTGACCCTACCACATCTTTTCTCAGAGCAGGTATCCCCACCATCAGGGCCTAGCACAGCTCCTAGCATGTAGGGTTCTCCATGGGTGTTTGTTAGAAGGATGAATGGATGGATGAATACCTAGGTTCAAGTAAAGTTGCTTTTATGAAACAAGTTCTCACTTGCTCTTTTGCCCAGGCTGGAGTCCAGGGGCATCATCATAGCTCACTGTAGCCTTGAGCTCCTGGTCTCAAGCATTCCTCCTTCCTTGGCCTCCCAAAGTGCTGGGGTTGCAGGCATAAGCCACCATGCCTGGACAAAAAAACTGTTACATCTAGCTATGAAGCTTGCAGAGGGCAACTTGGATCCATGGAAACTAAATTGGTGTTGGGAAAAGTCAGTAACACCCATACCGATCGGGGGCCTGGAAGACATGGCATTTGGTTTGACTGTATCACTTTGGCATCAGTTTCTTTGTTTTTAGAACAAAAGAATGTCTGTGGTTATTTCTTGCACCAGCATTCCAGGATTCCACATGTTGGGTCCCAGAAGGTGACAGCACAAAGCAATGTGAGTAAACTGAATCATGTGGAGAGTGAGTTGGCACCTTCTTGCTGTCCTGTGGGCCCCAGCACCACCCACCATCTCAGGACTCACTCAATACAGGCCTGGACTGGAAGCTCTGGGGCCTGGACAGACAACACTCCCCACCAGGAAAGGACCAGGTTCCTGAATCCAGTGGGTATTTGGGAAATTAACTGCAGATTGGGTGAGCCAGGATTCATTTACTTCAACTCCTTGAGGAGCTGAACCCTGTGCTCAGGGCACCCTAGCTCTCAGCAGTCAGCCACACCACCCCAGTGACTGGATCTGAATGGACACGTGATAAACACACAAATATGTATTACACACTTATGTATTATAGGTGCATTACTATAATATGTAGGGATGATAATATATATACTTTACAAGAGGGGGACCCCCAAAAAACAGAATTTATTTATAAAAAATTGTATATTTATTCTTACATGTTTAAATTTCAGTCACCTTCAAAGTACTCTCAATTTGATGCAATACACCTGTCAAAATGCTTTTTCCACTGCTCAGAACAATTTTTGAATCTGTTCATTTTGATGTCTCTTAGTGCTTCTGCTGTTTTGTGATGTTACCTCTTCCATATCAGCAAAACATTTTCTTTTGAGAACTTTTTTCATCCAGGGACACACACACAAAAAATGTTGCTCAGGATGTGATATGGTGACTAGGACAGGTGAGACAAAGGATCACGTAATTTTTGGTCAAAAACTCCTGAACACTCAGCACAGTACATTGTTGTGGTGGAAGACCAGTCACCTGTTTGCCACAGAAACATTTACTGAAGCTGAACGCAGCCTCTCACAACAAATGCTGATGCTGATGCATTTCTAGAGCAATTACCTAGTGGAGGAGGCCTGTACTACAAGAAACCCACCCTTCAAAAGATAATTCTGGGTTTTTGGGGCCCCTCTACTATTTATTATTATATATAAATACATGCTAAGAAAACGAAGATTATAAATGATCATGTATTAATAAATATTTATATATACAAATGAAGATTGTAAATGAATCTATATAAATACATGTTGAGCAAATAAAGAAATGGACGAACACATTTGTTCTTTTATATCTTGTTCCCCAGGAATCTAGGTTCCATCATTGGTTACTGTGTGTCCACTAATCTGCTTCTCAGAGCCTTCAGAATAGGGCTGGCTGGCTTTGCGTGGTCCTAGGTTATGGAAAAATTCCTGAGATCAGTGTTCTGTCCAAAAGTTTCCTCCTGGTCCCACACGCTGGGTCAGCAGCACACTCTGTTGCCAAGGCCCTGGTTCATAGTGTTATACATACCCTGACTTTGCAATCAGAATCCAGCAGAATCTATTTTAAATACAGAGGGACTACAGTACATATGAATATGCTAATCAACTACACTTAATAGTTCTCATTTGGATTGATGCAAATTAGACAGCTGCATTTCCCACCAAATATTTTCCTTGGTATTTACTGATGAAACCAAGGTCCTTTTAATAAGTTCTAATATTTAATCTAAAAGCTCTAAAGAAGGTGCTTTAGTTGAGTATAATCTAATTTCTCTGAACAAAATTGCATCTAAAAGCAATATAAACTTACAATTTGTTCCTTGTCACATAGTAAAAATGGCCTTTAAATTTTACATGGTTTTGATCTTTGGTTTTTGCATTTCAATTAAACTTCTCTCAGAGCCCAGAGGATCAAATGTTCCCTGAGTGTGAATTAGGTCCTAGGAAGAGGTGCCTACTATCCCTCTGCATCTTTCCTTTTCAAACTGACATCTGTCTCTCTGTTGATACAGAGAAAAAAATTTTCTTTCTCAATGACTGGAACAGAGATAAACAGAAACACCTGGTCTGGCCAATAACTTATTTTTAGACACTAAATGTCTATGAAGCAACCTTCAAAATCCATTTGTGGATTGGCACACCAACTTACAAGACTCCCTATAACAACTGGTCAGGAATGACCCATCCTCTCAGCCATTTTTGAGCAAGGATTTTACATTTGTAATACCTGTTGACATCTTGTACTATACTCATGTTTCACAAGAACTCAAGGATCCAGAGGAGAGGTCATCTTTCGGCTTCTGACAGAATCAAGTGCTCAGGTCTGACAGACTGTGAGGCCACTCAACATCCATCCTCTCCTCCTCCTTGGTAAGAGAGTCCTGTTTTTATTCAGGGCAACAATGCCTCCAGATAAATACTACATTTCCCAGGTTTCTTTGCAACTAGTGAAACAAAAAGATAGAAAATGTCCTGGGTTCCTGTTGATGCTGTATCACCATTGTACTAGCCCAGGCTACTACCTCCACATATCCTTTAAGTGATGAAAAGAAAACAGATGTGCTTTTTGTTACATATATCTAAATCTAATAGCAACACTTGTGAAATTGAAGTATGTAGCACAGTTCCTGGCACATAAACATAGAATAAATTATAACAATTACTCAGGCATCAGATGGATGATCATCAAATGACACTTCATGGAAACTAACAAAGTGCTCAGAGAGAGAGAGAGAGAGAGAGAATAGGTAACACCTGCACATTGACAAAGATTAAAGCATCAACTGAGAACTGTAGATATCGTAAATAATCAGAATAGTAGTCAGTCTCAGTGCTCAGCCTGTAATCCCGTGCCTTTGGGAGGCTGAGGTGAGTGGATTTCCTGAGCCCGTGGGTTTGAGACCCACCTGGGCAGGCGAGACCTCATCTCTACAATAAAATCAAAAAATTAGCCGGGCATGGTAGCGTGTGCCTGTAATTCCGGCTATTCGGAAGGCTGAGGCGGAAGGATCGCCAGAGCCCAGCAGGTCGAGGCTGCGGTGGTTGGGAGCGGCCACTGCACTCCAGTCTGGGCGACACAGTGAGACTCCAACTCAAAAAAAAATCAGAATAGTAAATATTTACTGGGTTTATAAGCACCAAGCACTATTCTAAACATTTTACATGTATTAACTGTATTCCCAGCAATTAAGACAGCACTAGTAAAATTGTGGGTCCACAATAAATGTGTTGAGTAACCAAATAGACAGACAATATTTTGCTTACTGGACCTGAGCCTGTCCTGCTAACTCCTCTGAGCATGGCGTAGGTCAAGTGACACACTAACTCTTCACACCCATAGGCAGTATATCCCTATTACTGTGGTTTCCAGAAGGTTGAAAGCATTTTATCTCCAATTAACTGGGGAATCCTTGTGTGCAAGGATCATGCATCTCTCTTCTCAAAGAGGGAATTTCATCTGTGCATCTCCTGATCTCCTGCATGAGTTTTGCAAATATGTAGCAGTACTAAAGATTTCACTATCAGCCAGGCTCGATGACTCAGCCTGTAATCCCAGCACTTTGGGAAGCTGAGGCAAGTGGATTGCCTGAGCCCACGGGTTTGAGACCAACCCGGGCAACTTGGCAAGACTTCATCTCTACAAAAAAAAAAAAAAAAAAAAAA
>NW_007248560.1:333539-340127 GCF_000164805.1 Carlito syrichta | reverse complement strand
CACTCCAACCTGAGTGACAGAGTGAGACGCCAACTCAAAAAAAAAAAAAAGATTTTACCATCTCAGCCCAGGCACAATGGCTCACAACTGTAATCCCAGCACTTTGGGAGAATTTACTTGCGGTCAGGAGTTTGAAGCCAGCCACGGCAACACAGCAAGATCCCAATCACTATAAAAAATAATAATTTTTAAACAATTTAAAAAAAATTTACCATTTCTCTGACCAGTTCTAGGATGAAGACATTGGCAGAGCACAGTGTTGAATGTAGAAAGGCCCTCAGTTGCCATCCGCCACATCACAGGGCCAGGCCCAAGCAGATAATTCTGGAGCTTTGATAATAACCTACTTAGAACCAGGTACTTCACATACATTAGCACAGTCCATCCTTACAGTGGCTTCAGGAGTCCAAACATCATTTCATGCAAAACGCACTAAGAATCAGAGATGTTTTTACTTCATTCATTCAACCTTATTAAGCAACTACTATGTGTTAGGCATTAACTTTTGAAGATAAAAGAAAATATGGAATGTTATTCTAAGTAGCTCAAAGTCCCATGTGGAAGATGGACATATAAACAAATGAAAGTCATACCTTGTGACTGTTGCTGTAATGGAAGGAATTTTTAGATGTTGTGGGGACTTATTGAGACTATTCACAGAGGAGTGTCTATCAGAGCAGGGACACAGGTTGAGCAGAGACAGGAGAAAAAAGGAAAGGTGATCCAGGAAAAGAGAACAGTTACACAAAGAGTGATAAGGGAATTGTAACTAGTGTGACAGGAGCATGAGTGCGACAGCTTCATAATATGTCAATGTTGTAGGCTGAAATCCATTTTTCATAAATTACTTTCTTGTATGTGCCTATGAAGGGAAGCACAAAGGAGATTCTTAGGAGAATCTGGGGTGCAGGAAGGCAGAGATGAAGTAGCCATTTTGTAGCTTACACACCTGTAGCTGATCTGCTAATTTACCTCCATGGCATGAAGCAGCAGCTGGTGAGCAACTTCTCTCTCTGCCTTTGGTACTCCTTAGCTCCTCTGTCTCCTCTAGCTAAATTTGCTAGATTTACTCCATGATGGAGGGCCCCAGCTTCTTCAGGCTAATCTTATCACCAAGGTCAGAGGGAGCAAGTATGAACACAAGTTTCAGTCCTTGTTCACAGATGTCAACTCATGCTTGTGGGTTGCAGCCCGCTCGTGATCTTCCTTTCCTAGCTACCTGCTTTTGGACCTCAATCTTTAGAATCAGATGAGACAGAGGCAGCTTACTGAGTAAGTATACATGACCTTGTAACATTCTTTAATATATATCTATATATGTACATATTTCTTACTAGTTCTGCTTCTCTAGTTGAACCCTGACCAATAGAGCATTTAGTACAAGAAGTGGGGTAGTATAATAACAAACTCCTGAAAATGTGGGAGTGGCCTTGGGACCAGGCAGTGGGTAGAACTAGAAGAATCTTGAGGAGCGTGACAGAAAAGCTTAAATTTCCCTGAACAGACTACTAGTAAAAATATGGAAATAAGAAGCCTGCCTGTGAGGGCTCAGAAGGACATAAGGAACATATTACTGGAAACTGGAACGCAGTAGTATGTAGTGGCAGAAAGATTAGCAAAATTGTCATCTACTGTAAGGGGAGAGCAAAACTTATGAGGGATGAACCTGTTTATCCAACTCAAGTGATTTCCAAACAAAGTGTTGAAGGCACTGCCAGCAGTATCTTGCTGCTAACAGTAAAATGTGAGAAAGGAGAGATAAATTGAGGAAAGAACCATTAAAGAAAAAAAACAGGACTTGATTCCTTTTAAAGTTCTCAGACTCTCCAGGTGGCAAAAAATGCTGAAACTAATAGAAGACTTCTGAGCACTCTCAAAAAGGCGTGGCGTAGAGATGAAGGCATTCCCTTCCTGGAGCTTCTTGAATCACCTCAGAATAAACCACTTGTTTCAGGTTCTAATTCATGGGTAACCAGCCTAAAATGCATGCTTGCTAATTTTTTCTAAAGTCCAGGGACTTGAAGCTTAACCAAATGTTACTTTTCACTCTAGGCCTCTGGCCCTAGTGATGAGGCTACTGTGCAGAAGCCAGGAACTCCATCATGGGGCTCAACACACACACACACACACACACACACACACACACACACACACACACACACACACCTGACTCAAGAGCCAAAGGAGCTGAAGCAGACTTAAGAGAAGGTAAAGAAATTGCTCTCCACCTAGCATGAACCTTACCTGAAATATTCTCTCCCAGTGCCCTCTATAAAGTCCTTTCCTAAAGTTTATTACATAAATACTGGTGTTGTCCAGGGCTCCTCTCCTAGGAAATGTCATACCACTCCATGCCTTGTGCACTGGCACATACAGACTTGTATTTCAAGGCCAACACTTCCTCCTAAACTACATCCTATCTATCATACCTTCCACTGGAAATTTACACTACAGTGCTCCAAAGGCAACTCACATATCTAGAATGCTCTCTCTCTCCTCTCTCTGTCCCTGTCTCTCTCTCCCTCCCTCACTCCTTCTCTTCTTTCTGTTTTTCTCCCTCTCTCTCTTTCTCTCTCTCATTCCCACACCCACCTACACACCAGAAAAATACTTTTTCCAAGAGTGACACACCTAACCTATGGAACCAGGCTACTTAGATTTGAGTCCTGACTCTACCACTTCCTGACTATGATACCCTGAATAAGTTTTTTTGTTTGTTTGTTTTTGTTTATTTGTTTGGTTAATTGGTTGGTTTTTTGTTTTGTTTTGTTTCCACCTATGTTGCAACTTCTTTACTTATGATTTGAGGTTAATAATAGTTCTTACCTCATTAGGTTATTGTGAAGATAAAATGAACTCCACATGTAAAACAGAAGTGCTTGGCACATATACTCTCCATTAAATTTAGCTGTCAATATTATGTTATCCTGGTGAATTGCATCATTCAACAATCCAAGGAGGAAAACTTGAAGTCCCCTAGTGCCCTGAAGTAGACACATATTCAATCAATCATCAAACTCATTTGTTCTACATCTAAATATCTTCTAATCCATTCACTTCTCTCCATTCCAACTGATATCTCTTTAGTTCAATCCTTCTTGATCACTCATCAATAAAGATCAGTGTGCAATTACCATGGGTTTGTGTGTATCTTAACCAAAACAACCCCACTACAAGATACCCGTGATCACTTCTCCACATTGTAGCCAGAATATCCTAAACTAAATTTCCTATCTTGTCTCTCCCCTGATTGGGAAGCCTTATCCCATGGCCTTCTTGCCCTTTTCTGTGTTCATTGTAGTTGTCCCCACTCTCACACTTTGCATCCTATGCTTTAGTCACTTTCGGCTATTGAAAAATGTTGAACTGTTTAAACTCTTAACATGTCCTTTCTCCTAGAGTCTTTGGTGCTATTAAAGAAAACCAGAGCCAGACAGTAGTTAAAGTAGTGAAAACGGACTTTCCTCAGGTACTATTGCAGTAGAGGAGAAAGACCTCAAAATAGAACTGGGCTCAATTCTGAATATACCATGGACAAGTGGGGATTTATAGCCAAGCAGCAGCGGGGTGAGACTGAAAGGTAGGTGGATGGAAAATTGCCAAGGGGCTAAGGGATGACATCAAGGGTAGGGGATTCTTGCTAAACTGATCTAACAGGATCCTTGCTGAAAGCAAGTTAAGGTGATCAGCTATTGAGGGTGGGGGATGAAGAATTTGACCAGATATCAAAGGTGATCAGATATCAAGGGGGGAAGTTCTCTCTAAACCGACTTAGCAGGATTCTTAATAAAATTAGTCCATGAAAACCCAGCGAACGCAGGAACCAAGGTCAAGGCCTTGTTGAGAAAGGGTATCAGAGGAGCCTTATCAAAGTTTGGTCAAGGAGACAGTGCTAATAAAGAGGGAGTTATTTTAGCAAAGAATACCCCTGCTATAGACCCACTCCATTCCACCAAATTCATATGCTGAAACCTAATCCCAAATATGAGGGTATGTGAAGGTAGGACTTTTGAGAGACAATTAGGCCATGAAGGCAGAACCTTCACAATGAGACTAGCATCCTTGTATAAGAAGATTCAGACAGATTTCTTGCTCCTTCTACCATGAGAGAGAAGATAGCCATTTATGAACAAGTATGTGGGCCCCCACCAGATATTAAATTTGCTGGCATCTCAATCATAGTTGTCCTCCCAGTTTCCAGAACTGTGAGAAATAATTCTTTGTTTATAAGCCATCCATTCTGTGGTACTTTGTTATGGCAGCCTGAATGGTCTTAGACAGAAAGTTGATTTTAAGAAGTAAGGTGCTGTCGTCATAAATACCCAAAAATGTGGAAATAGCTTTGGAACTGGTAATGAGCAGAGGCTAAAAGAATTTTCAGATACATGCTAGAAAAAGCCTACACTGCTATGAACAGACCCTTAAGGGAAATTCTGGTGAGAGCTCAGAAAAAAAAAAAGAGAAGATCTGTAAAGAAAACCTCAGTCTTCTCAGAGAATATCTAAGTAATCCTGAACAGTGTGATGGTAGAAATATGATGGGTGGTAAAGGCCATTCTGATGAGATCTCAGGCAAAAATGAGAAGCTTGTAGACAATGAAAGAAAGGTCATCCTTATTATAAATAAGTGTCAAAGAACCTAGCTGAATTGTGTTCATGTCTTAGCATTTTATGGGAAATATAACTCTCAAGCAATGAAATTGGATATTTGGCTGAGGAAATATCTGAAAAAAAGTATTGAAAGAGTGGCCTAGTTCCTCTCAACTGCTTATAGTAAATTGTGTGAAGAAAGAAATGACTTAAGAGCAGAACTGTCATCAAAATGGAAGCATAACTTAAAGATTTGTCTATCCATCTTGAAAAGAATGAGAAAGACTGTTTGAGAAAGAATACTGAGGGTGTGGCCAAATAACCATCTGATAGAGATTAGTCAACCATTTTGAAAGAAGCCAGGTATTACTGTCCAAGACAATGGAAAAACTGCAAAGGAGAGGCCACCTGCACCACGCAGCACCACCTCACAACCCTTGCTCCATTCCCCACACTATAACTCCATACTCCTCAGTCAACCCTCAGTTGGCCCTAATGGGGCATGTCATGCACCTAGCAAAGCTGCAGGGGTGTGGCTACCTCCACCTAGATTCTGAAGGATGAAGCCACCTGGAGCCATGCCATGGGACCCAGGAAGAAGGCCACCAGGAGGTAGGAACCACAGCAGCCATCCCTACTATGGCAATGTCCAGTGGAGCTATGGGGGAGAGCTTCCCTGACTACACATACCTGTAGAGCCATACCAGCATGCAGTTTCAGCCTGGGAGAGGCACAGGCACACAACGGTAGCCCATGAACACTGTGGTGTGAACTGTGCCCAAAGCATGAGGGCAGGACTACTCAGAGCCCTAAGTGCCCAACACTTGCCACAGAAGCAGCACTGCTATCTCAGCAGCTCTAGAAGACAGGCCTCCTCCACAATCAATGTGTCTGGAGGGTGAAACTTCCACCCCAATGGGCCTCGAGGCCAGAGTATTACTCTTGGAGGATTACTCTTGAGCCTTAAGGTCTAAGGTAATTTGCCCTGCTGGGTTTGAACTTAAGACCTGTCACTCTTTTCTTCTTTCCTATTTCTCCATTTTGTAAAAAGGGATCATCTATCTTATTTCTGCCCTAATCAGTGTATTTTGGAAGTACATACCACGTTTGATTGCACAGGTTTGCAGCTAGAAAGGAATTTGCCTCGGGAGGACTCATACCTTGAGCCTCACCCACATCTGATTTAAATGATATTTAGAAGATACCTTAGCCTTTAGGCTTTTGATTTGATAACACGTGAGAAGTACATGAACTTTGGGTGCCAGAGTAAATATTTATGTCTCTCCCAAACGTATATGTTAAAACTGTATTCCCAAAGTGATGCTATTTGGAGGTGGAGCCTTTGGGAGGTGATTGGATGACTTGGGAATGGGGTAGTGGATCCCTGATCCCTTTGGCTATGTGAGGTTACAGAGAGGACAACCATCTATGAGCTGGAGCCTCACCAGACACCAAATCTGCAGATAGCTTGATCTAGGATTTCCCAGTTTTACTGTGAGAAATAAGTTTCTTTTGTTCATAAGTCACCGAGTCTATAGTGCATTGTTATAGCTACACTAATGGACTAAGACAGCCTTTGTACTCATAAGATTTCCAACAGGTAAGTGAAAAAGCATGTGGTTGGGGTCCCAGGAGGGAGGGGTGAACGGGGACGCAGGTGGAGCAGGAGCAGTATACTTGGCCCTGTTTTCCCTGGCCTGCTTAAAGTGTGATTGGTTGAGTGCGACCCCCAAACTTTGCTTTTCTTGCTTCCAAGGCAAGGGGTAGCACCAGTACTGCCAGTTAGCTGGCCTAACCTAGGAAAGGTCAGGATCCCAGTGATGGTAGCAGATATTTCCTGCAACAGTGGACATGTCCACAGCTGAAGCCAAACATAAGCACTCTGATTGAAAGGGTTTTATGGAGCCGGGCTCGGTGGCTCAGCCTGTAATCCTGTGCCTTTGGGAGGCTGAGGTGAGTGGATTGCCTGAGCCCGCAGGTTCGAGACCTGCCTGGGCAG